>NW_022983551.1:0-45797 GCF_010093885.1 Aplosporella prunicola CBS 121167
TTCTTTTAGATAGCAGCATATATACCTCCATAGGTAACAGTAATCTAGAAGGACAAGCGGCGTCCAATTCCTCGCGCCCAGCTTCACAACACATCTTTGCGTGCAAACATGCCTGATTTAGGGAGTGAGGCTGTTGAGGTGCAACAACATCCCGTTTAAGGAACTCACTTGCGTTTGCTCTCGACGTAAACCACAAATGACACAAGTTTCCCAAGCTCTTTAGAGAGTAGATAGAATCTTTCCCAACTTAAGTACGAAAGATCTAGTATTTTCATGAAACTGACATCTCCAACAAACAAACCCCACCCCAACGCATGCACCCAAGCAGAGCCATCCTCTTCCCCCCTCATCCACCACCACTAACTACTTCATCGGACTAACAAAAAAGTGATCATGTGTCGTCTCCAAAACCTCCAAGCACATACCCACCTCGACGGTCCCCTCCTCCCGCGGCACGCACAGCATGCCAAACGCCGGCTTGCCCTTCAAGCCGCGATCGATGCGCCGATACGACGTGAGCAGCTTCCACGGCTGGCGCGGATGCTTCTCCGCCGTCTCGGGGTCCACATTCGGGACCTGGCAGCGCAGGCAGCGGCACGCGACATCGAGCACTAATGCTTTGCCATCACCACCAGCACCAGTACCAGCACTGGCACTGGCACTGGCACCAGCGCCAGAAATCCTTAGCGTCTTCCACACGTCCTCGTTCCACGGCTCGCCGCCCTCGACAACAACGTTCGGCCGGAACCGCTCGATGCCGATCTCGGCCTCGCCCTCGCTCTGAAGCCGCTGGTTCAGCTCGGCCAGACTCGCGCGCGAGCCCACGAGCACGGGCATCATGTCCGCGAAGCGGGTATCCGCAGTGCGGCCGAGGCGGTCAGGAGCGCCGCTGCCGCGGAGCACGCGAGGCGTCGGGCCCTTATAGACGAGGCGGACATCCAGGGCCAGGAAGGCGGCGAGCGGCTGCGTCAGCTCCGAGGCGTACGCCCAGGCGTCCGTCTCCTGGGACCAGATCTCGGCGGCGCAGGGCGTCGTGTTTGCGTTCAGCCAGGCGCGGGTCGGGTGCGCGGGGATGGCGATGCCGGCGCTGGCGGGGTGGTTCTTGATGCTGATGCGGAGGGTGTCGTTGTCCGCGTCGAAGGATGTCTCGATCAGTGTCATTTTGGGGTTTGTGCGGATGGTGAGGAATTTGTGGTCGGCGGCTGTCACGAACATCCAGTTGCGGTCGAGGTCGAGGCCTGCTTTGAGCAGTTTTGCAGAGGGGACTGAGAAGCCGCGGCAGGACTTGATGGGGTAGATGCGGAGGTCGACGATGCGCGTGGGCGGCGGGAGCGGCGGCGTGTTTGCGAGGGATTTGGGCCCGATTTTTGCGCTGAGGTACCGCAGCAGCAGGTATGTGCCTGGCAGGATGACGGCGAGGATCGTGGCCAGCAGCGAGATGTTGGAGGAAGAGGTCCCTATCAGCCGGTGCACCCCCGTGTGCCCCATGGAAGGGTCAAGAGAGATGTTGGCGGAAGCCATTGCGTCGTCCTGGGAGCTTCGGTTTCTACCACTGCGAAGTCGATGGGCGGGATCCTGCCAATTGCCTTTATAGCCTGGGAAACGTTGTCAGATACGTGAAATTGGTGACTCAGGAACCTGAGGCCCGCATTTTGGTAGGCGGAACTCGGGATGTAGTGGAATGGAACGGAGTATAAATGACGCTTGTGATAGCGCTAGATCCTGTATTAGTTAAGCAATTTGAAAGCTATACCGTAAGAGGAAGGTATATCCGCCACCTGCAGGGTCGCGGGGTGTAGGCACACTGGGCGCTTCGGGCCGTTGTTGGGGTCCGGGGAGCAGAAAATGTCGATGCCGAAAAAAGCCAACAACACCAGAAGTCTTCCCTGCCCATTGCATGCACGCCGACGAACAAAAAGCATCCCTCAACCCGTCAACCAGGTCATTGTGAAAAGTCCCACAAGCCGCAGCTCAAGAATGCTAGCATAGACGACCGTTTCCCCCACCAATTCCCCGCACCACGCAAAACTCCACATCAAACATCAAACATATCAACAACCCACTCCCAGCCGATCTCACAGATCGACACTACCTATCTCCACAATCCCACTTCACCCACAGCAACGCACCCAGAGTCCGCAATGTAGAAAACAATACATTCTACTCTAAACCCCAAAAACATCCAACATTCCCGCCTCAGCATTCGCGAATGCCACATCAGCAACACCAGCCCATCTCCACAGATAATCCCCAACCAAACGCCCACATAACCCGAAAACCTCCCAAGTACCCAGCATCCATCGTTACCGTCGCTTCTCTCAAGCAAGTGCGCTGTACATTCGTTAGCACTGCCCAGCAACACAGGAAAGAAAACACTTACCCCATAGGATCCCACAACTCCAGCATGCGCGGCTCCTGCTCCAGCACCTTCCGAACCTCCTTCGGCACGACGCTCAAATCCACAACAGCCTGATAGACAAACTCGTCCATCCACTCATCGCTCATGACAAAGTACCCCTCGTCGCCTGCAGTGTCAGACCAACTGTTCTGCACGCGCCAGCGCACCGGCTTCCCTCCCTCGTCCACATGCACGGCCGTCAGCACCATCGCGTGCGTCATGGCGCTCTCGCCAACCATCAGGCGCTCCGCCTTGCTCAAGCCCAGCTTGACATTGAACCCCAGCTCGTAGTCAAACAGCGCGGTGTCCATGATGCCTTTCTTCGAGTCCGAGAACTTGCCTACGTCGCAGCCGAAGAAGACCGGGAAGCCGCGCTTCAGCATCTCGATGACCGCGGGCTTCATGGTGTCCATTGAGACGTTGACGTAGTTGATGGGTCGCCCGCCCCACACGTTGCCCAGGCGCGAGACCGAAAGACGGGTGTTGTACTCGTTGCGTGGGTCGTTGACCAAGCTGAAGAGGCGGTGCACGTCGGTTCCGCCGCAGGCGCGCACGGTGCGGTTGTCTGAGAGCTCCTTTGCAAAGGCCGTGGGGCGCGTGATTATCGTGTGGAAGTTACCGTCTTTGTCGTAGTACTCCCACGTGAAGGCCTTTGTGGGTGAGGGAGGGGGCCCGAGCATTAGAGTCAAAATCAGGTGGATTTCCCGCATCATCTTGTCTTTTGCTCCAGCCAGCGAGGACATCGTGCTGGGTGACTTGTTGGATGCCAGTTTGCGGAGCTTCAAGGCATGCTCGCGGAGCCGGGTGGTGATCAGGCGGTCCATCAAAGAGCTGTTCATGGCGTTGAAGGAATCTGGGTATAGCGCTTGCGGGACCTGCCAAGGCACGTCAGTATCTTCAATTCCATCGAAAATTATCCTCAGTTAAGTCTTACCAGCCCGTACTTCTCTACGAGATTGGCAACCATGTCCCACTGTCCGCCGTCTCCGACCGGGCTGGCCAACAGCGTCTGCAGGAGACGGCCATCAAGAGGCTCGTTCACCGTGTCCAAGATACTTTCCAAAAAGTAGTTCGCCTTCTCAATCTTGTCCCAGTAGAAGAGGTACGCCTGGCTCAGCTCGAACTTGCTAAGCCTGTACTTCTTCATAATGGCGACCCGGAAGACGTTTGTAGACGCAAAGAGCCAGCATCGTCCAGACGCGCGCTGGTTCGTAACCGGCGCACCCTCAAACGGTACCTTGATATTGAACACCTGGCGGTCCTTGACGGCAGCGCTGGGCTGGGAGATGATCGAGGTCGCGGCATTTGTAGTGAAGGCTGAAACAGCGAGACGGTTCTGCAGAGCTTGACATGAGCATCTCAGCATCTCTTTAGTGGACTACGGCATACCTTCGGGTCTTGCAGAAGCTCGGTCGCCCACTGCTCTAGCTCCGCAACGGAGACATCCTGTTGGTACGGCGTGTAACTCGGCGCTGCACCGTGCCATCAAAGCGTCAGCAAGTCGCACGACCCAGTCGGATCAAAGGGCTCCCACGTGGATCTTCGCCGAGATAAACATAGTCCTTGTCCACGATCTTCGCTTCGTGCTTCATCTCCAGAGCACGCAGCCTCTCCACCAGCGTGTCCTGCGCGGTGGCCTCGGGAATCTGGGACTGGGTGATGCCCATGTTGACGGCTAGCGATAGGGGGGTGAGAAGCACAACGAGAGTGGGAGTAGAAGTGAAAGAGGGGGTTAACGAGGGAGATGAAGCTCTGACGATGGAGGCCTGACCCGCACCTTGATGGCCACATGCTCTCCCCACGGGACCAGATACGCACTGACCATGTATTGATAAGCGCGACCCCCCCCCCTGTCCCCGAACCCGATCTTCTTCTCCACCAAAGAAGGACCACGAGAAGACAACACCAAAGACCACTTACTGGAATGAATCACGTCGTGTACGACAATTTCAACACCGCAAATCCGGGTCCGACACGCTCGGTCCGTAATCCGCGACAACCAATTCACAAGATGGCACTGGTCAGCTACTCAAGAGCAAGCCTTAGAATCGAAAGAAGCAAGTTGAATTTCCGGATCCATGCATGCGACCTAACTAAACCTTCACCAAATTACTCTTTAACCCGCTCCCTCATTAATCCTGGTATATCATAAGCCCAACCCGTACACCTAACATCTCGATCCACTCATCCCTCTACAAAACCCATCCCATAACACCCGCAGCAGCAGCAACAACGACGCCCCCAAAGGCCACCGGGTGGTTAACCACCGCAGCACCGGTATACGCCGGCGACGAGGGCGACGTAACCGGAGGCGTAGCCGTAGCGCTCCACGTCGCGCCGGACGAGGCACCAGGCCAACCAGAGCCGCCGGCCGTCTCGTTCGTCGGGACGGTGTAGAAGGACGGAACAGGCGCGCTGGGCGTCATGACGGGGACGGGGCTGCGCGTGACGACGTCCATGGTTGAGGACGAGGTCGGGGGGCAGGCGGGCACTGCGACGGTGCTGTTGCTGTGGCCGCTTCTGAAGGAGAGTGTGAGCAGAGACGTTTTTGGTTGGGGTATGATGTGGTAGCGACTTACAGTGCCAGAGCGGGAGAGGCGGCTGCGAGGACGGCAGCGGTGGTGAGGAAGAACTTCATTGTTGAAGAGTTGGGTTTGGCCCTCGAAATTAGGGATTATTAAAAGGTAAGGTATCAATCAGCACGAGGCTTTGGTATCGAGATTTAAGAGCAAAGAATCAGGACGAAGATGAGCTGGGAGAAAAAAGCAGGCAGCGCAGCATTTATTGCACGCTCACCGCATCGCACCGCCGCATTGACAGCACGAAAACAGCGCCATCGCCAGCACCGCAAGCGTTCAACAAAGAAGCCGGCGGCGCGCATAGCAAGGGCCTCCTCTCACGGCGCCAGCAAAAGCGCAAGCCCGCAGCCGACCAAGGCGCGGAAAGCGGGCATCCGGCCAACACGCCGATCAGCCCAACCCCAAGCCGCAGCATCATCACCACCTGGATCAGGGGCCAGCTCCCGCGCGGCCGCTATCAAAATGTCGCAGATCCAGCATGGCCAGGGTCGCAATCAATAGCCGCCGATCCCTGGCCCCGGAACCGCGCATTCCGCGCCCCAACCCCTCGCCTTACCGCAAGCGGCTAGCGCGGCGCGCGCGCATTGGCTGCGCAGGAAAGCTTAACGTTAAGCTTAGCGGCCTCCCGCCGCTGACGCTCTTTGTCGGGTCTGGCCCTGGCAGGCAAAAGGTCGGTGTTGATCAAGAACCAAGGCGAAGGAGCTAGGCTGGGCAAGGTGGCCAAGGCGGCCAAGAGCCGCTTTGTGCGCTGCGCGCGGGCGCCCGCCGACGCGAACAGCGTCTAGTGTCTAGCGCGCGATGCTTGGCGGTGCGGCTCCGCGTCTGGGGAAATTGCCCCTGGTAGGGATCGCCTTGACCGCTATTGTCTGCGGCCTTGTCTGGCAATAGTCGTCGGATGGGCTGTTCCCGGGGGCGGACTAGCGATGCTTGGTCGCTGCGAGCGCGCAGCCTGCACGTCATTTGTTTGTTCGGGAGAGGGCCTTCCGTGGTGATCGCTTGGGCGTGGCGGCGAGTGCTTGCGGCTGGTTTAGGGAGCAGGTAGGTATTAAAGAGGGCGTTGTTCTCGTGCTTTGGGTCGGCATCAAACCATTCAGTCCAGCAGCATCAGCAGCAACATCATCAATCCACTCTTCTACCTAATTCCTAATACCCCTTCTGCTCTACACACACAAACCTAATACCCTCCCCCAACCAACAACAACCACAACAATGAAGACCAGCACCTCTCTCCCCCTCTTCCTCGCGGCCCTCTCCGCCGCCGCACCCACGACCCTCCAAAAGCGCGCCGGCCCCACAGATGCCGACATCCTGAACTACGCGCTGACGCTGGAGCACCTGGAGAACAACTTCTACAAGCAAGGGCTCGCCAACTACACGGAGGCGGACTTTGCGGCTGCGGGCTTCGACGCCGCCTTCTACGCGAACCTGAAGACGATCGCTACCGACGAGAGCGAGCACGTCGACTTCCTCACCAAGGCCCTCGCTGCTGCTGGCGCGACCCCCGTCAAGGAGTGCGAGTACAAGTTCGGCGTCAGCGACGTCAAGGGCTTTTTGGCGACTGCTTCTGTGCTCGAGGGTATGTCGTGCTGCCCCTGCTCCACCCATCCATCCTTCTTTTTCCCATTCTTTACTCTTTACCACGATAGCAGTACTGACTTCCTCCTCCCACAGGCGTCGGCGTGTCCGCCTACCTCGGCGCAGCCGCAGACATCATGTCGAAGACGTACCTCACAGCTGCCGGCTCAATCCTCACCGTCGAAGCGCGGCACAGCGCGTACATCCGCAGCGCCGCGCTCAAGGCCGCCCCCTTCGCGCAGCCCTTCGACGATCCCCTTTCCTACAACGAAGTCTACACGCTGGCAGCGCAGTTCATATCCGCGTGCCCGAGCAGCAACCCCGCCCTGCCCGTGAAGGCATTCCCAGCGCTCATGGCCAGCAGCAAGGACAGCACGATCAAGGCGGGCTCGACCGTCATGCTCGCGACGCCCGGGTACGAGCTTAAGAGCGGGGAGGAGGACGCTGCTGTTTATGGCGCGTTTGTGACGGTTACGGGGCCCGTTGTTGTCGATGCGAAGAGGGTGGAGGGCGGGTTTGAGGTTGTGGTCCCCAAGGGTGTTAATGGTCAGAGCTATGTTGTGCTTACCGGCTGCAAGGATGTCGTCTCTGATGATACGGTTGCGGCTGGTCCGGCTGTTGTCGAGATTGCGAACTAAGCGAAGGGTGTGCGCGATGAGAGGGTGTAATGGCTATGTATGGGTAATGACTGCTTGTTTGGGGGTTGTAATCTGTCTGAGGATGATTGTTGGTAGTAATGAAGCATATGCTATTTCAAGAATGTTCTTTCTTCGCAACCAGGGCTCATTGCACGCTGGAACGTGGTTCTGCTTCGTATGAACGGTGGCTGAGCCATGGAAATTCTCAGAAAAGTATCTTGTCAGGAAACCGTATCGACGTGCTGATACAATGCCAGATGGCATACCTATAACTGATTGCCAGTCAGGACAGGGGGAAAACATCGACGATTTTACTAATGTTGCTCTAAGAAAACATTAACGTTAATTGAAATAAATAAATAAATAAACCGTAGCATGTACAAATATCAACATAAAGAATTCCATGCAGAGCCCTTTTAATCCGCAAACCTTCTTAACCAAAATCGTCTAAAGTGTGCCTTTGTCGTGAAGTCGGACTTGCATGCCGAGGACTCACAACAGCATCGCAATGAACATCTTCCAGCCCAGGTGCCACAAACTGTGACGATAACTGTGCGACGCGCGCGATGACAAGCGATGAGGTCGTTGCAGCGTCATTGGCGTCACCAGCGTGGAAGCCACCGTGTACCTACCCGGAGGAGGTGTCTTTACACCCGGAGTGCATCTTTCCACGCCAAAAGTGGGAGTGTTCGATCACTTGAAGTGTGGTGAGGCATTTAGGGGCAAGACTGGCCATATCCAAACCAACTTATGAGGAGGTTGAGGGAATATTAGAAGAAGCGACGTTGAAGAGAAACTTCCTATGTAGTCGGCTCCAGCCCTACCGCTTTGCTCTTTGAGGCAAGCGCCGATGTCATCGAAGATTTAGCGCGCTACTAGATTAGTATTTCTCACTGAAGAAACAAATTGCAGACATCGCTTGATCATACCTACCTTCTCTATAGCAATCCTGTGGCAGCGACAACAGCCCTCGTGGGTTCTCTTTTGAGCTGCATAGCAACTGTCTTCCTGCGTAGACACTACTCAGCAGATACTTCTTGCTCGCTGTCGCTCTGTTTCCACATCGCTGCTTGGGTCGCCAGTCTAAGAGAAGTCAGTAGAGCGCTGCTGGGAAGAAAGAGACAGGATTCAAAAGACAAGACAGAAGAAGAGTAGCGGAAGAAAGCAAGATGGTCTGGTCCCAGATCGAGCCCACGGCACCGCACCTCACCTACATCGTCCTATCCACCTTCCTCATCCTCTACGCTCTCTTCGACCTCTTCATCCGCAACCGCCTGCACCTCTCGGAGCCCCCTCTCGCCACCGCTGTCGGTATCATTTTCGGTCCCAAAGGCGCCGGCATCTTGCACCCAGAGCACTGGGGCATCGACGATGTCTTCATGCAAGAGTTCACGCGCATCATCCTTGGGATCCAATGTTTTGCTGTTGGCATTGAGCTGCCCCCGCATTGGTTCAGCCAGCACTGGCGCAGCGTGGCGTACATGCTCGGCCCTGTCATGGCGTATGGATGGATCGTTTGCGCCGTTTTCATCCACTTCGTCCTTAATATCGACTTCGTTACATCGCTGATTATCGCGGCTTGCTTGACACCGACGGACCCGATCCTTGCTGCCAGTGTTCTATCAAACAGCCAGTTCTCGACACGTGTCCCGGAGCGACTGAAGAACCTGTTGTCAGCAGAGAGTGCTTGCAACGATGGGGCATCGTTCCCCTTCATCTATGTTGGTTTATCGATCCTCACTCGTACGACGGTCCGTGGTATTCTCGGGAAGTGGTTCTTCATTACAATCCTCTGGCAATGCATCTTCGGCGCTTTCCTGGGTCTCATCATCGGTCAGGTTGCCAACCGCATCCTCCGCTTCGTCCATGACAAGGAGATGATCGGAAGCGCTTCCTACCTAATCTTCTACTTGTTGGCTGCCGTCTTCTGCACCGGAGTTGCCAGTACGCTCGGGACCGACGATTTCCTGCTTGCTTTCAGTGCGGGTATTGGCTTCGCCCGTGATGGCTGGTTTCGCGAACGGACCGCTGAGGCGCGCATAGCCGAAATTATCGACCTCCTGCTCAATTCTACCATGTTCGTTTACTTTGGCTCCATAATCCCCTGGTCATCCTTCACCATGAAAAGTGAGCTGTTCCGTATCAACCCAGGCCTCCTTCTCGGTCTTCTGGTCCTCGTGCTGCTGTTCCGCCGTATCCCTGTTGTCTTCACCCTCCAGCCTTTGATCAAGGATATCCAAACCCGTCGAGAGGCTCTGTTCGCAGGTCACTTTGGTCCGATAGGGATTGGCGCGCTCTTCTTGGCCATTGAAAGCCGTGCCCAGCTGGAGACGGACTCGTCAGAGCCACTGCCCCATCCGCCTGGCGACTTGCCATTGCGCCGTCAGCGAGCAGTGGAGGTGATCTGGCCTGTGGTATGCTTTGTAGTCCTTGGGTCGACGATGGTGCATGGGTTGAGCACTCTGGCGATCAGTGTCGGGAGCCATTATTCACGGAAGGAGGGTGAGAGGGCGCCGTTGATTGGAGGAGAGAGGGAACGGTTTGCTGGCATGATCCACGAGGAGATTGAAGAGGAGGAAGAGGAGGCGGGCGACTGCGCGTACTAGAGTTGTTTGATGATGACGTTATTCTTGTAAGACTATTTTGTCAATGCTGCCTTTGCTTGCAATCAGTCCATGTTTTGTGCGTTGCGTCATTGTGCCTTTGTAACATCATGCCTAGATTGAGCCAACACTTTGAAGCATTACACCGCTCATTGCCTATGGCCCATGGTTGCCTGTGACGCGCGGTTCACTGTCCAAACAACAAGCTGTTTCCCAGGCATGCGAAAGGGAGGCTTAGTTGGAGATGATCTGACGCTGCAGGCTGAGGTGGAGGCAATTGGAAGGGAAGGTGGCAGTCATGCGGTCTCTCGCAAACTCATGGAGATACTGATGTCCAGAACAGGCTCTCACGCGTCAGACAGCTCGTGCCTTCCCTAACGGCGGCAGCAAACAGCAATGGAAGGAACCTAGCCGAAGCGCTGCGCCTTCGCTCCTCAACACGCGGATCTCTCATGATTCCAGGTCACGCCGGCTTAACGAGGCTCTGCAATGCAGCTATCAGTCCGGAACTGCGGGTATCAATGGTTAGGCTCGCCCGGACAAGATCCCATTGGCCGGCGTCCCATGATCCTTTGGTTCGCATGGGAGCGAGCTCGCAGTAGCCAAAGCCGAGCCCTAAGGGTATTTGCGCTTCGTGGTGGCGATCTGGGAGCGCATGCTGCTTTACAGGAGCAGTCAAACTGCACATGTGGCCTTGGCGAGGCAGTGCAGCGCAACAAGGCCAAGTCAGGTGTCGCGTCGCTGCCCTTGTCGGCCGCGATATCCCCGGCTCGAGCTGGCTGTTAACGGGCATATTCATGTTTTGGCCGATGCGCGCCGCGTTTGCTGGTCCCATGTCCAAGTCTGGCACCAGTCATTTCCCGGACCCCACAGACTCTCGCCGTCCGCTCTTTTACTTATAAGTCCCTCGCTACCTCTCACCTTTGCCCGGACAACCATCCTTCGTTCCATCACCCACTCTCTCGACTAGCCCACTTCTCTACTTTCAACACCAGACTTTCTGACGACGTCACGACACACAACAACCATGCCGCGCAAACCCAAGGTCTCCACCAGCGCCGCTATCGCCGAATCCGCTTTCCAGGAGGATTTCGGTCAACTTCTCCAGTCGCAACCCCGCAACGGAATCCGTACCCAAGAGGACATCCGATCACAGATGGATGTCAGCCGTATGGTGTCTCCTGTCGATGCCCCTTCCCGCAAGTCGACTGCGTCGCCCATGCAGGGTGTTGTCCAGACCGCGCCCATGTTAAAGGGCCAGAAAGGTATGTTTCGCTCGCGCTCATGGATGGTCGCGCTTCATCGTGGTCGCTGCTCTCTTTGAACCCCCATGTCTTTATTGCGACGTTTGATTAACATTTGACAGATTCCTCACCGAGCTCAGGGTCGCCTCTTAGTTCCCTCAACCATTCCAGCGGCTCTCAAGATGCACAAAAGCTGCCCCATCTTTCCAGCATGCAGCCCGTCGGAGCCGCGTCCAGCGAAGCTATCCACAACGGTGGACAACTCATGCCTGACTCCCACGACTTTCCCACTTCTCAGCAAACCACCTCTACTGCTTCTGAAGCCCGCACCGCTCTGAGTCGTAGCTTCGACGAATGCAAGGTTGTCGGAGAGATCCTCTTCGGTGACAAGGACAACGAGAGCGGCGCTGACAGTGACGGTATTACGAGAGAGTTCGACTGCTGTTTCTGCGACAGGTGCACCACTGGGCAGTACACACTCGATGTCGCTCGCAAAATCGTGTCGGACTACTTCGGCAGGAACAAGACGGCGACGAAAGTCATCAAGAACTGGTTGTACGCCTGCCGGAAGCACTACCAGCGGAGCTCCTACCAACCCGTTTGGCAAAGCTTCAAATACGCCTTCATCGAGAGCCAACTGGAACTAATTGACCAGCAACAGCCCGGTGTACTCTGGACCATTCAGTTCGTGCTTGAAGAGCGCCGTCGTCTGGATGCTGAATACCAGCAGGCTGCGATCTC
Source organism: Aplosporella prunicola CBS 121167 (assembly GCF_010093885.1). Lineage (NCBI taxonomy): Eukaryota > Fungi > Ascomycota > Dothideomycetes > Botryosphaeriales > Aplosporellaceae > Aplosporella > Aplosporella prunicola. Next base: position 11,779 of record NW_022983551.1, read on the forward strand.
CGGCCAGGCGTTCAATCCTGACACACCTGAATACCAAAGGATTGATCAGGAGAAGCCTCATGAGCTTCCAATCGCAGTACTGCACAGCCTCCAGCCGCTCTGTGGTACCAACAAGACGAAGGAAGACTGCTACCGCATGATCTACCATGCCCGCGAGCAGCTGGACCAGGAAAAATGCAAGCACCTCGCTCACTTTGAGCTTATTCCGCAATGGGACCCAAAGCTTTATGAGCAGTGGGTGGAAGAATCCAAGCAGGAACAGACAGCGAAAGACGACGCAAAGAAGAAACGATCCACCAAGAGCAAGTCCTGCAACACGAAGCGCAAGACCACTGAGCCTTCTGATACCGATTCTGAACCTCCGCGCAAGATGCCTCGGCGCAGAGCCCCGGTCCAAGTCAAAAACGGCGAGGGTTCTTCACGGACCCGCCCCAGGCCCGGTGGCGCCAACGGCAAGGGTGGCTTCCGCAAGGCATGAACGCCCTCCTGCAGTGCATGCAGCGCCTGCAGTGTTCGGCGCATTGCTTTATGCAAAGAATGATATCCACACGGAACTTCGGGGGATTTTCAAACATGGACTCAACGACGCTTTTCACGCGTTGTTTTCTGAGACTGGTTATCTGCCAACGAGATTGTGATGGAATGGTCTGGTTTTTTCTGTTATTCACTGGCGCGGATCTAATGGCGCATAGGCGTAAGACAAAGTGATACCCCTGGATACCCCGAAGTCGTTGCTTGACCTTGGATCCCTTGGATCGATGTCAGTAAGGCTCTGGTTTTGATTGGTTTTCTTTGTTACCTCTGGATGGTTAATGGTCTTTTTCTTTTTCTTATTTTCTCTTCTTACTCTCAGCGCCTTAAGAACACTTGCACCGCTCGTACTCTAGTACACGCAGGCGGTTCATGGACGACAACGGTTCTACACTCGCATCGTCCAACACGTCAGCGGCGGCAGTGTTTTAGGCGCTAGATGGGAGTATGACACGACGGCCGGGACCATACACACGCGGCGAGGTGTTTGTTGACCATAGCTCTCTTTCTCTTTTAATCAGCCATTCAAGGCGCATCCATAGCTCTTAATCTTCTCTTCCCTCACCACCACACCTTTCGTGTCAGAAACCTACACGCCGCAACCCCATCGCCGCCCCAGCGTGAAGTGCCAATTGAGTTTTTGCGCTAGCCCAGGGCCCCGGCGTCGATCGCGCAGTGCCGCCGGCCCACGTCAAACGTCACACCCGCTCCCACGTGCCGCGCGCGCAGTGGCAGCCGCGGCCCCTCGACGGTCCCTTAAACTTTCCAAATCCCCCAACACAACACAAACTCAGTCACGAAACTTCCGCCCGCCGTTCTTCACTCTCACTCACGTGCGCCGCCGTCCGAAAACTACACCCAGACGCGCTGCTCCCGCCACAATAGACGCGCTGCTCCCGCCACAATGGACGCGCTGCACAGCTCCGACCCCCTCCTCCCCGCCATCATCGCCGTCCTCGTTGCCGCCGCGCTCGCGCTCCTCCTCCTCCCCGTAGTCGTCGGCGGCGGCACCGGCATCCTCGGCCTCCTGCGCGGACGTGCCCGCAATCTTCCGCCTGTGCCGCCCGGCCTGCTCGACCCGCACTCGCACACGCACACGCCGTCCGCCGTCTCACCGGCGCTCACCCCTACTGCTGCTACGACCGACAGCGGCAACAATAAACTGGTCAAAGCGCTCGAGGCGCTGACCGCGCAGCTGGCGCGCCAGGCTGAGGACAGGGAGCGCGTCACTGGCGCGCTGGAAAGGGTGGTCGGCGTGCTGGAGGCGCAGGTTCTGGCGCTCGCGCAGGCGCAGACGCAGCAGCCGTTAGGCGTGGGTGTGGGACAGGCGCAGGCACTGGCTCAGCAGCAGCAGCAGCAGCAGCCGCCGCTGTCACCGTTCCCGGCTGGGATAGGCGCTGGGATGGGCGGCCCGGCCAATGGCTTCCTGCCGCGCAGGCAGGGCACCCCGTCGCATGTCCCGTCTACGGCGGCGGATGATGCGGATTTGTATCGCAGGAAGGTGGAGGCGATGGAGGGGTTGGCGAGGGTGTTGCGGGAGGGGCAGGGCGTCGCTGTTGAGTGGAGTGGGAGGCGGGAGGGGCGGGATAGGGATAGGGATAGGGAGAGGGATAGGGATAGGGATAGGGAGAGGGATAGGGATAGGGAGAGGGAGAGGGGGGATGATGGGAGGGGAGAGATGCTGGGGGATGCGCTGTTGTTGTAGTGGGGAGTGGAACAGTGGGTCAAGAGCGTGGGCTTGCGTGTGGATGGCTTTGAGGTGAGGCTGCGGTTGCGGTTGCGGTTGAGGCGCTGTGGTCTTGGCGCTGCTGCTGCCGGAGGTGCTGGCGCTGGGTATGCGCTCTCGCGCGTGGACAGCCTGGCAAGCAAGCCACCTATTCGGCGGCGCACACGCCTCTTCTTGCGCGTGCCGCATTCTACCCCCATCCCTCCCTCCCTCCCTTGCGAGCGAGCGAGCGAGCCGACCAGTCGCCCATCATCAGGGCCAGGGCCATATCCCCTCCGCTCGAACACACCACACGAAACCACCACCACCGCGCCGCGCCACGCAGCACAAGCCGCCTCCCTCCTTTCCTCCTACCTACCCACCAACCGCGCCAACAACCAACGGGCTCAACGTCAGACACCCGTCCGCTGCTCTAAGGGCTGGTTAGCCAAGCGCAACCGGACTCCAAGGGTCCTGCACACAAGCCAGTCAAGCCAGGACAAGACAGGACAAGAACACCCACTACCCTCACCCGCACCCTGTTTTCAAGCGCACAGGCCCCTCTACCTGCGACTTGCGTAGACAGAGCGTCCTTGCGAGGCGAAGCAAGTCCGCTTCCTTGCGAGATAAGCTGGCTGCTGAGAGAGGATTTGGGGTGGACGTGGTGGAGGTAGGGCGCGGCGTGTGGGATGATGCGATCTGATATCTAGGTGCGGGTCTGGGGTTGAAGCACGAAGTCTTGTGCTTATTGGGATATGGTGGTGGTACGGGTTGATGGGAAAATTGCGTATCGGTCGGGATTTTGCGTTACTTTTCTTGAAGCGCCTTTTCACTTAATGGGTGGATGCGGCGTGAGAGGTTTTAAAGGTTGGGATAAGGCTAATTTGCTATTTTATTTTTATTTTAATCTCTTCCTTTTGCTGTTTAAAGGAGCAGGAGACAGTGACCCGGCAATGAGGGCGGCAAGGCTTGAGAAGAACAGGGCAGGGTCAGCCAAAGTTTCGTGAGGAGTTGGTTCTAGTTCGCTTTTGATGTTTTGGGGGGCGGTTTGTTGTTAGCTTGTACAGGATGCGGGTAGAGTTGCATTTGATGGTGATGACGATGATGATGGTTTGGGTTTGTTGATGTGCGGTTTCAAGAGGTGTCGGTGGTGCGTGATGACATGTGGGCGTGGTGGAGACATTTGAGCTCGGCTTTGGCGGCCTAAGAGTTGATGTAGTTGGGTGTGTTCTTATTAGATTGACTGCCCAGCGGTTTTCAATTTCGCCTATTACTCCCTTCAGTTGGCATGGTGCCAAGGGAAAGTATTCGCCTGGTTGGTGTGTGCTTTGTTCTCTTCCAGACCAGTGACAAGGGATATTGTGGTGAATTTATGGGCTGCTATCCAATACTAGTTGGGCAATGGTTGTTGATTGTGAGAAGCGAATTTTTACAGTTTGTAGACTTGGATTTGGTGGTTAATGTCATTGCTTTATCAAGGCAAGTAACGTTCTTGGGTTTGGTTTGTGATTGCGGAGGCGTCAAGCTCGTTATGAAGCTGAGAATTATTGCCGGTCTCTTATAGAATGATAGGTGGTTCTTTAGAAGTTTTTGATAATTCGAAAAAATCTGGTTGACGGTGTGGGAAGGGAGCTCAATTTCACAGGGTATAAGCTGAACAACCACCTTCACCAAGCACATACGACCATAGGTCGCGGAGAATTGGGCATCCCGTCCGCTCTGCCATACACAAGCCGCGAACCGGCTGATTAGTAGGGTGACCACTAGCGAATCCCAGCTGTCGTATGTTTTTTGATTTTTTGCGTCCTGGATAGCAGTGGCGGAAGGTTGTGCAGTGGATTAGAGAAGATGGGACGAAAGTAAATGATGCCTTCTTGACTGCCGTCTCCTTTTGCCAAATCTGTAGTATATACGTGGCTGGGTAAGGAAAACATGTTTGGGTTGTTAAATTTGGTAACAAGACGGCGGAAAGGTTCCGAGTTGTTGTATCTTAATGCATCTTTCCTCGTATGTGAAGGTCACCATTATATACTTGATAGATCTCAAACTTTCGTACCCTTTGCATCAAGTTAAGTGTTGGCGTCGGAAAATTTGCACTTTACTCAATAGTGTTTGAATAAGATCATATTCCTAACTCCTTACGTAGTTATGAATATTTGATTGCTAAAATTGATAGTCACTGAGGAGCTATGAATGTACATCAGTAGAAGCTGCAAGGGTATAAGGGTATCGTATAAGAGTATAAAAGTGAAACAGTTGAAAGGTTGTATGGTTCATCGTTTCAACTCAATAAAATCCTAAGCCAGCCTCTTGCCTTGCTTTGTAGGCTTTCAGTTTGCTTGCCGCGTCGCAGTTATATCAATGTTCACTAGAATTGTATCCCCTATACTACACCCAACCCACGTATGGAGGAAACATTTGATACAAGCAATAATTAAGCAGTTCACAGATGATCTACACGAGCATAACAATACTATCTTCAACCCCTTCAAACCACTCAGGTGGCGGTCGTAACATGCCCAATCTGCGGTACTGACATATTGATGCGTCAACAAGCTCAACAACCAGGGTTTCCTGATATCCACCAAAGCCATCTGCAATAAGGAGACACCCAATCTCATTACTTACGGACAATGGCAGTTCAATATCCGGTTCAAACCGCACTTCCGAGGTCCCTTTCCGAATGGTACAGCTCTTCTTCCCTGTATGTCGGTGTAGTGATACTGGGACCAAGATCCCCTTTAGCTTGATATAGCCCTTTGCGATGACGCCGTAAGGATCATTTAATAGCGGTGTTGTATCCGCTTCCAGAACCTCCGCTCTTATTGCCTTTATCATTCCTGCTGCAAGGATATTGATAACGGCACCATCAATTGAGGCCCAAGACCATGTCGGTGGAGCAACACTGGCATTAGATTGTCGTGCTGGCCTCCACGGAAGTTCAATACTTGTTGTTGGGTTTTCAAACATTTCAGGATAAGCCGACCACAGTAGACTCCCGGGTAACTGATTGTACCACATGCCTGCAAGGTATCTTCCCATCAGAGGCTGCAGACGTCTGGCCACCGCTGAGAGCGCCGGTAGCCTGTCCTGCTCGAAGGTCAGAGCGCGCGCAGTGTATTCACGAACGAGTTCCTGCCAGTTTGGCACAGAACTAGTCCTCAAGTTGCGAGCAAACGATTGTTTGAAGTTTACTTGTCGGGAATGCGGCCCGATATATGTCGAAACACCGCCACATTCGCATAGGAATTTGCTCTTGCACTCAAATAGCATCTCCTCCGCACCAAAGTGGATGACGCGGCTGGAAAGAATGCGCTCTTGGAAAACCCATGCGCGAGAAAGGAGAGGCGCATCAGCTGTATCGGCTCGTCTCCGTATGCCGAAATCGTCATGCTTCGGCTTTAGTTCCACAAAGACTGGCTGTTTATATCCCGGTAGTAGGGTTTGTTTTGGCGGTGAACGAATCTTGTAAAGGCCGTCTTCACCACTCGCTGCTGCGGTGGCCGCGATAGTGAGATATGCACCTTCGTATATATCTGCCATTTTCGTCGATTCGATTTCCCAATCTTGCGGGTCATCTTGAATAATGCAAAGTGAGTCAATCCAGATGTATCGAATCCCGAGTTTCCGCGTCGTCGTGATGGCATCTTGGAATGTTTTGGAAAGTGCCGACCATTTGATTCTACTTTTATGGGTTTCAAGAGTAGATTTTGTTGTCCTTATGATCTGTTTTCTTCCCCAACAATGGCTAAGGGCAATATATGTCCCCTTTTCACCCCTCGTCTGTTTTAGAAGAGGATCCTGCATCCCATCGAACGTGCCAATGTCGACAACTCTGGTCGGAAGGTCAACAGTTGACGGCAGGGTACATCCGGCGTGACCGGCTGTATCATTGCAGCAGGTCTGCACCCAGTTTTTTATTAGGTCGATACATTCGTCTGACTTAGGATCGAGGATGTGTTTCCGGACTTTCAGGCGACCGTCCATGGGATTTTTCGGCTCCGCTATATCACTTAAGTCAGCATTAACCTGGTAAAGGGTACATTCAGTCAGTGCTAACTTAAACATACCAGCTTGCATATACAGGTAAAGCGTGTATTGAGGATCGTACTCTCCCAGCCTCTCATCCCAGCTCAATGCTACTGTCACCTCCTCAGTATACCATCTGTAGATCGTGACTTTGACATCGCTCTCAGACCGACCATCGATCAAGTGCCTGAAAAGGCTCACGGAAGTGTGAAATAGCCAACAGATGCTACATCCTTGCCGGGCAGATATTCGAAGTGTCTGTAAGTCAAACTTTCGGATGTACTGGAATGTTGTAGTGAGCTCATCAGATAGCGAAAAGTCGAGGCACACTTGACATGCTGTGTCTTCCATTGGGTGTTGTCGATCGGAGTGAGAAAGTAGATAGATATTTCTTTGCCTCAAGCTTCTCTTTTTGCAAGCGGGGTATATGTGTAACATCCAGTAAGCCCCCGCTGCTCCTCGTATAACAACCAATCCCCTTCGACTGTAATTGCGCCAATGACAACCCCTGCTAGCCTTTTTCGCAGTGCTTATTTGTCGTTTTCCGAGGGATCCATCCTGTACAAGCGGATGAATTCGTGAAAGTCCTTTAAAGAATCCGTTGGAATTCCTCTCGCATATCGGCCTCTTAAGTTCTTCGACTGCGCAACTTCGATAAGCATCCGCGCAACAGTCCACGTCTCTGGACTATGCCTAGCGATTCCGATAGCCTGCACTTGTTCCTTCGTGTACCTTGCATAAACAACATCCCAATGCTCTTTCCACCTGTTCATCGCACGAAGGAGGTAGTGAGATGATGAAGAAATTAAGAGACTAGTCCGCCAGGCGAAAATGACAGAGTTGAGAGCTTTAGTGAAGTTAGTGAGCATCTCTTGCTTAATCGTATCACTGAACTTACCAAGAAGACATAATTGTAAATGTCCCAAGCCCATTAAATGGGAATGAGCTTCTTCAGGACCTAACCATGTCTCTTGCATTAATGATGAAACCCAATCTCTTAGGCATGGCGGAGACTGAATGGAATAAGCTAGCGAAGTAGCTATAACCTCAAACTCAGCTGCCGTGGAAGCTTCAAATAACTCTCCGGCGCAGGGCAAGTCTCCAATCATTTCCGATATGGTTATTTGCGGACGATTGTTGAAAAGAAGTGTACACCAGCAATCCGCGGCAATCACCCAGGTCGCGGTTCTGTTTGAGTGAGCAGCTTTGCATAAAAAGCAATAAACCAAGTGCATCATACCTAACTCTAATCTCTTCAGTGATGAATTGCTTCCAATGGGAAGCGCTGCAGCCCACAGTACGCTTCGCTTCCATCAAGCCGAGTGCTCGTAGAGAGGCAACCAGTTCTGGATGTCTGTTCACTCGGATCCTATGCCGAGTGACCGCATCACTGGAAGCAATCTGCAAAAAGAGCATGATCAGGGCAGCTTGGACTATTTCGACGTCATTCTCCATAGAACTTCCGTCATCATTTGCCACTACGTTCTGTAAGAGCCCGTAAATGTAATCTTCCCCAAGGCAGAAGAAACTTCGATTGGTTGACGTATCGTGATGAGGTGCGACTCTAATCAATCCACAGAAGAATATAGCAAGAACCAGGTGGATGGGAGCCGTTTCTAATTCAAACGTTGCTTTATGAACCAGTGGACAGTGGTGATGGAAATGTTTGAAATATGCCGAAGCATAGTCGACCAGATTCTTTGCCGTAAAGACTGTTTTCGCCGCATCTAAGGGAAAGTCGGATGGCGGCAATGTATGCCTGGAACTCGTCTCATCTTGAGCTACAAGAAGAGAAAGAAGCTCCTCCATTCGACCTTCGAGCGCATATGTTGGAGGTAGCGAGAAAGTTATTGGATCGAACGTGTCCGTCATCAACTCCGAGTCCGTCACAAAATTCAATGATATTCCAGGAAAAAGACTCTCAAGGTCATTGTCGAATGTGTAGCTTGGTTGCTCGTCGAATTCAGCATAATATCCAGCCTGCTCTGCTAGCGCTTCGACTTTCTCTCCGCCTTCGTTGAGGAACACCTCTGTCGTTGATTTGGACGGGTCTGTGTAGCTAAGTAGAAACGACACAGGAATACGGCCAGCATCGGGGTCTCTTCTATCATCCGAGGGTGTTATGTGATGAGTTGCAGGGCTGTGGTCCAGAAGAGTCGTAGGCGTGGCGTCATTTACATGGCAGTAGGAGCATAAAGAGCCATCGGACAGACATCTTTCACATGGCTGGTTGCTGTTACAGTGGACTTTTCTTGCGCGACAGGCATCACAAGCTCTTGGTTTTCTGCCTCGTTTCGTGGCCGGTATTACGCCATTTTGCTGTTTCTTAGAACACGTTTTAGAATGCCGTCGGACACCGTCACTGTTGTATATCAGTAACAACTTTTGTCAAATGATACGTATTTAGAGCATACATCCGAGCGAATTTGCGATCACAAAATGGGCATTTGATTGAGCGATTCTGTTTGTCTAAATATTTTGAGTAGATGAACGAAGAAGTTACGGCTGGAACGCTTACGTGTAGCTTCATGACGTCGCAAATGGCTGTTGGTTGAATAGGTTTTATTGCAAGTAAGACACTTATGCTTTGAAACCGTGGTTTTCGACGGTTTCGGAGACGACATTATGATGACCAAGAGCAGAATAGGTTGCAGTTGGGACGTTGTGGGTTTTTGCCGGTATGAGGGGTTTCAGCGGCGTGGAGGTGGGTTTTCGCCGCCGCTGAGGGGTTTTCCCGAACGCGAGCCGACGACCCGGTGATGCTCTAACCGAAAGCGGCAATCCATAAATTGCTGATTCACATTCAAGTGAAGTTATCCTAAGAAACATCCCCAGTTCCTCTTTTTCTAACCTACTCAATTTTTTGTTTTTACTGTACCAACAAATGTTTAAAATGCGGAAAATGTTGAAGTACAGAATTGGCCTTGGTATGTCACAAACTCACAAACTATATCATCCAATAACAATATGCTAACGTATGTTTGAAAATTTAGCCCACAATTCTCTACGACGGATTCCATGTTGGAGCTCGCATACACCTAGGCTGTTGTTGCCAACCGTACGACCGTACAGTTCATTGAATGATGGCCATCACCGAAAATCGCTTCCGACGCATCGCAATCGCGATGCAAACTCCGATCTCCCTTTGACTATCCGCAAAGATACAGGTGTTGTGGAGCATGTCTTGTAGGCACCATGAAAGCGGAAAGCCTGAGAAGCAAGGATGACACTGATTGGCGATCTTAGGACAACTCTTGACCAAATTGCCAACTGGGCACGCCAAGGCTCTCTCTGGCCTCTCAGTTTTGGTTTGGCCTGCTGTGCCATTGAAATGATGCACCTCTCTATGCCTCGCTATGACCAGGACCGTCTTGGCATCATCTTCCGCGCCTCACCGCGTCAGGCCGATGTTATGATTGTTGCTGGCACAGTCACGAACAAAATAGGTCCAGCGGTACGGTTGTGTTACGACCAAATGCCTGATCCGAAGTGGGTTATTAGCATGGGAAGCTGTGCGAATGGTGGAGGTTATTACCACTACAGTTACAGCGTGGTGAGAGGTGTGGACAGAATCATCCCCGTCGACATATATGTACCGGGCTGCCCGCCTACAGCTGAGGCATTGATGTATGGCATCTTTCAGCTACAAAAGAAGATGAGACGGACTAAGGTGACGAGAATGTGGTACCGCAAGTAATTGGCAGAAGATAAAAATCGAGGCGAAGACAAGAAAATTCAAGAACGCTCATTCCACGGTCAGTGACGCACAACCAACGAAATCTTGAGTGATTGACGAAGAAGCTACCACAAGAGCGACAAAAGAGTGTCTCAAGCTAGATTAAGGAATCTATAGGTAGCACAAAGATGCAAGTAGGTCAGATCGGCGTCTTGTTTACCTATCGGGATGACCGGCTCCTGAAGCCGGTGCGCAAGCGGATTAGATAACCGACCCCGCCCAACTCTTCTACCACATTATCACGCGGCAAAGCAAAATGCAGCCACAGCATTACTTTGATCATTATAAGCTGTATCATGATATCATGTACTCCCACAGACATATTTTTGCGTTGAAGTCGTAATGGAACCCCGGGAGGAAGCATCTTCAGAATTGCGGGGTAAACTGCTAAGATAATACTACTGCATGATAATTAGGTAACAGAATGGCCAACCCGGCAAACCCCAGATTATTTTACATTCACGATAGGCGGGGTAAGCTAACATCCCGACAAATGCAAGGTCTTGCAAAAAGCCATTCTCCGGACGGAGATTGCCATCTCAAAAGTAACGTCTTTTGCACTATTGCCTCACAATTTACCAGAGATTAGCTTGCCACTGCCTTATCCTTATCGACGTTTACAGTGTCGTAAATCACTAACCATTAACTAGGCTCTTCATCCTTTCCCAATTCGTTTAGCCGGTCGTCTTTAACTACTTTATTGCTAAGAAGGAGAACGCCAAGGAGAACTATCATGATAGATGGATTCCTGCAGGGATCCGAATACCAAAAAGCGATGTTCGAATGCGTACGTAACGTCCTACACCGCTGATCCCCAAAACTGACAAAATGGAGATGCGATCGATGCCGCCGGCAGAAAATCAAATGCTCAGGAAGGAAGCCGTGCGAAGGTTGTATACGTCGGAAGACTAACTGTGTATGGGATACGGAAGAGCCCAAAAGAGTGGTCACGAAAAAGTAAGTGACTACCTTTAACAGCACTGAAAATCCTTGTCTGACATTATGATGGTTTTAGATACCTCACCGAGCTCAAAAACAGAATCTCACAACTGGAAGCTACTGTGGAGCGTAATGTTCCTCTACCAAGGGCAACAGATCCTGTTTCTCCAGAGGATACGGCCACTCCAGCTTCAGAGCCGTCTCAACACACTGATTTGGCGACTGCTCCTGGAGAACAATCTCCGCAGTATGAAGACGAGAGTGAAGACATCCGAATGACGAATCCGTTGTCGGCAGGACCCTCGACGCACATCATCGATCAAGAAGGACGAGCTCGTGAGTACAAGATTTTTGCTTCTAGCTTTGTCTTTTTTAATGCCCGAAATATCCAAACTCACATTCAACTCAAGTATTTTTAGGCCATTCTTCAAATTGGTCATTCATACAACGAGTCTTACGCCTTACATACAAGCGCCTGCACCGCAACCATTTCCCATCAGAGATGCTACACGGTGACGGGAGAACCTACGACTTGGGCTTGGATGATATGCAGACGACAGTGATCCCCGACGCCACCAGTCTTCCATCACTAGACTTCTCAATATACCTTATCAACACAGTCAAGTTCCGGACAGGCCAGATATTCCATCTATTTGATGAAGCCACTTTCATGCCGCAACTATACGAGTTCTACGAGAACCCGCAGCAGAAAATGAACACGATGAGATTTTGGTACATCCATTTCCTGGTGCTCCTCGCATTTGGAAAAGCTTTTGTCGTCAGCAATAATCGGACGAAACGACCACCTGGATCTGATTGGTTCGTCCGCGCAACGGCGTTACTTCCTGGTGTGATGCAGCTAGTGCGAGACCCTGTTGTCTCTACCGAGATCCTCTGCTGCATGGCACTCTACCACCAAGCCCTTGATTCCAGATGGGCTGCTCACAACCTTGTAAGCTCTCTTAACTATCCTATCAGCATGAACACTTTATTTTGACATGACTTTTCGTAGATTGGACAAGCGATGCGCTTAGCTTTCCTTGAGGGAATGCACACCGACATCCGACCCGGACCACTCGAAGAATCGCATATTCAACGATGTCGAAAAATCTGGTGGACAGTGTTCATTCTAGATCGCCAGATGTCTGCACTGATGGGAGTTCCAATGAGTGTTCACGACAACGATATCACCGCGCCACTGCCGGCTTTCCCCGACTCGAGGCAAAAAACAGCTGCGATAGAGATCCACGTCAAGCTCTCCCAAACATTGGCGCAGGTCGTCAACAGTATGTACTCTTTTCAACTCATACTTCTGCGTATTCTCGCTGACCGCACTGTTAAGTCGTTTATGGCATCGATGGAAGATGGGAACAGACTTTCATATCCAGCACACAGGACGTTCTCCGACGAGTAGCCAACGTAGCGGATGAGCTCGCCGCCAACTTCGAGGTACCTCCGCCAAACCAAGGGAAAGGGATCCCTCGTGTGTCTGGTCACTTGAATCTGCTTTACCATCAGGTAAGATACCAGCTCTGTGTAGCTACATTGTGGCGGTGTGCCCATTCTCAGAACACCAGTAACAATCTTTGCAAGTGCATTCTACTAGCCACACGCCCCTTTCTCCTCAGTTTCTTCGATAAGCGCTTGGAGACATTGGATGGCGAGAACACGTCCTCCGTCTTGGCTGATCCAGTCCGGATTCTGCTGCAAGTGTGCTACGAATCAGCAAGGAAAATCGTAACCGTTCTCCGAGCACTGCAAGAGCAATCTTTGATAGGTTCGTTTTCCCGCTAACTCTATCACGGCATAATTTGCTTATTAAATTCCCAGAGAGCTTTATCCCATTCGATCTGGAAAGCGCCTTGTCCGCCGGCATGGCCATCGCAATGACAAACACTGTTAGTCCAGCCATATCAAGCGACGCCGAAGATCTGTTGCACACTGTATACGACGTTCTGGACGAAATGGGCTTCAAAGGGAACTTGGTGGCCAGTGTTCGGCTGTCCGAGCTGAGGCATCTGGAGTTTATGCTTGGAGAAGCAAAGGCGGCTTTGGAGAGGACTTCTGCTGCAATGGCAGAGATTGATGCTGCCACGACGGGCAATACATCTGTATATGTGCCAATGACTCCATTGGGCAATACTGGAGAGCTCATGAGGATGATGGAGGGCTCGGGAGATCTTGATACGTTGATGTCCTCGCAGCTTCTGAATGTTGCCGAGTTTTTGAATATCTATAGCGTATCTGGCCATCCTTCGATGGATGCGGGGGATTTGCTATAGTTTTTCTTTATTTTCATGAAAACTTCACAGCTTCCAAAGTTTGGTAGACAAACAATGTCGGATGCAAGATCACTCAGTCATCGCAGTTCACCCAAAATATCATTAACTTCATAATTCAAAACAACTCCAACCCCGAAAATACCCACACTTCATACGCCATACTTGCAAACTGGCCGTTTCCACTCTATCGACGGCGTTATCACGTCCTGAGGATGTTCGTATTATTCAAATACCAAGTCCTCGCCTCCACGCCCGCCCCCTCATCCCTCTCCGCCCTCGTCCAGCCATTCCCAAACCAGCCAAACGGATTCCCATCCCAAGGACGAGACTCATAATCCTCCCACCTGACCTCGCTCAACACATTAACAGCATGCAAACTGCTGCCAGGCCAAAGCGCCGTAACCCTCCCGCGGCGCTTCTCCTCGCGCGTCGCCCCCGCCGGCGCAGACTTATACCAGCTATCGCACTCGTCGGCAAAGACGGTGCGCTTGAAGAACTCGTCGCAGTAGTTGGTGAAAGCCTCGACGGCCCACCGCTTCGGCTCCACCGTCCCGATGTTGCCGTACGCCAGCCTCGCAAGGATCTGCGCCACGTACTGGTGCGTGTACTCGATCATGATGAGCAGGTTCCCCGCGCCTTGGAAGGCGTTGGGCCCGAGGGACTGGAAGAAGTTCGGGAACCCGGACGTGCTGAGACCAAGGTATGTTTCTGGTCGGACTTGGTACCGCTCGCGCAGGTTGCTGCCGTCGCGACCGTAGATGGGGAAGCCGTGGCTGCCCGGTGTGGTTTGAAAGCCGGTTGCGCAGATTATCACGTCGACGGGGTGGTGTATGCCGTCGGTTGTGACGATGCCTGTCTCGTCAATGTGTGAGATGGCGGTGGGAATTACGTTGACTTTTGGCGAGGTCAACGCCTCTAGGTAGCCAGGACCGGGTGTCAACCGCTTGCAAAATGGCGGATATGTTGGCATCAAGTGTTCGATTATCTCCGGTTTGTCTCGAAGTTTTTGACGCATGTTTTCCGAGTACTGAGCCCGGGCTTCCTTTTGTTTCAAGTGGTCCTTGTGTGTGATGCCGAAGCCACTCTGCAAGCCAAACTCCAGTGCTTTTCGGTATGCCAGATATACTTCACGGTTGTTTTCCCACATTGATTTTTCCTCGTCCGTGTAGGCGAAATTACCGCCTTTGCCAGAGGTTCTTTCCTTGAGTAGTTCACCGCCGCCTTGGTTGGCGATCCAAGTGCGGCCGCGCACATAGTGATCCATAGATTTTACTGCAGGTAGGATGGCCGGGACTATCTGAATGCCACTGCTGCCTGCTCCTATCACGGCGACTGATTTACCCTGTACATTTTGGGATAGTTGTGAGTAATCATCCTTTTAGTGATGGTGATGGAAAGGCAAGGAACGTAAACCCCATACCTCTGGATTGAAGAAAGCGTCCCAACTGGCACTGTGAAGAAGTGGCCCTTTAAAGTTGTGAATGCCGGTTATGTCAGGCCAATTCCACTGGTTCAACACGCCTTCCCCAGTCATGAGCACGTCGGCCGAATCCTCAAAAATCTCCTTTGTTGCCAAGTTTTGGATTTGCACAAACCACTTGGAGCTGGTTTCGCTCCAACGGGCTCCGATGCACTTTTGCTCGAAGCGGATCCGTTTCCTAACGTCGTATTTCTGTGCCACCATTTTCCAGTATTCGAGGATTTCCGGGGCTCCGGAGAAGAACTGGCTCCATTTTGGCCAAGACTCAAAGCTGAGCTGGTAGGAGTGGGAGGGAACATCTAATGAAGAAAGTTAGTCGGGAGCGGAAGTGTGATGAGGAATAGTACATACCACATGCGCATCCTGGATACCTGTTCTCATACCACGTTCCACCCACTTCCGGGTTCTTCTCGTATATCACCAGCTCAAGGTTGGGCACCTTCTCCAAGAAGGAAATGGCGCCTGTGATGCCAGAGACACCGGCACCAATATAGATAAGCTTCAGCGGCCTGGGCTGGTCAACGCATCGTTCAGAGATCCATGCTTTTCGCTGCGCCCCATCAAGCGGTTTGTGTGTCTCTCCATTCACTGATCTGTTTGATATTTCCGGAGGTAAACCATTCGGAACACCATTCGATAGATTAGGCGCTCCAAAAGGGGTTGTGGTGATTTGGGTCATCGCGGAGCTGAAGAAGTTGTATCGGAGACGGAATGGATTGATTGATAGACAAGGCAACGGATCTAGAAGTAGGTATTTCCAAGAGTCTCAAAATGCTCTGGTCTTATCCTAACCTTCTGCCATTCTTCAATCCATTTATAGTATGATGGAGTAGGACATACCCCACCGCCACTCACTTTATCTTCCAAAGTCGCAACCAGAAGCCGGTGTCCCTCTGTCACCGGGTAGCACCTGGTCTCCACAATGAATCGTTATCGCAAAGTCAGTGGTAGACGGAGTATCTGATAATTCGCCAAAATCTATTGGTCGATCCATAATCCGAATATGGAAATCGGATGCCATTTCCGGTCCTCGGATAGGAAAGATTGTCGTGCGGGGTAGAAGCACGGAACCGGAACCGGATTCCGTAGCGCAACACCACGGTCCCCGTGAAACGCATTCGACATGCAATTTTAGATAGGAAGAGCGGATGATTGGTTGGAGAGTGATAAGATGACGATGGTGGGGGAGGGGCCGGACTTACCTTCCCCACCTGAGCTTGCCTCGAGTGCTCAACCACATCTCAAGTCCCGATCAGATTAACATAAAGAGACAGATATCGCAGAATGTTTCTGAGACCAAGCACAGTTGCGAATCTTTCTTACCGTCGTACCCTTCATCCTCGCTCAACTCCATTCCTCCTCGTCCCACATTACAGGTCCAGAATGGTTTCGACATCCGGGAGAATCGAACCGGAAACCCACTGGATCAAGCCTACACCCCACGTACCGAATTCCAAGTTGCCGATCATTGTGTACCGTAATGCGCTGAAAGACACCAAACCGGACAGCATCTTGGCGACCATCGAGCCGAATGGTTGGCTGAAAGGTGGTCATTGGAAAGCATTCTACAAGCCGCACTTCCATTCCAACTGCCATGAATGCTATGGCGTCGTAGCAGGCAGCACAACCTACCTGCTGGGGAAGTCGCCTCAGGATCCAGATGTTGATGAGCAAGGAAATGAGCATGGACTTAAGCTCACCGTGGGTAAAGGCGACGTGTTTGTTTTCCCGGTTAGTTCCACAACTTGTTCTGCACAAGGCTGCCGATGAAGTACGTGAAGTACGTGTTCAAGTTGTCTAATGTCTTTGGGACAGGCTGGTATCTCGCACGCTTCGCTGGAGGCCAAAGACGATTATGAGTATATTGGTTTCTATCCAGATGTAAGTTCTGCGTGATATTGCGCCGTCATGGGCAAGGGTGGCTAATTTCCATTTCTTTTGATCTCAAACAGGCCGCCTTGGTGGAAGAGAAGAGATTCGACATGAACTGGGGTGACAAAGGACCTGAGGAGACGCAAAGGCTCGCAAAGCTCTGCACCGAAGTCCCAGTCCCAGAGGCAGATCCATTGTATGGCGTCGATGGACCTCTTCCGAAGATTTGGAGAGAAGCGAATTGATATGCTACCTACTGCAAAGCTCCGATCGACAGTGGAAGTGAAGGACAGCAGGTACCACCTACTCCTAGATAGGTAGGCACGTAGTAGACTGCAATGGAAATCAATGGAAATCAATGGAAGACGCGTGAAGAAAATGAAGTTACGTCATTAGGCAACACCGCGTTCGCGTTCGCGTTTGCCTTGCGTACATCCGAGCACAGCCCGCAGTAAATCTCAGCACGCCAAGGCTCGCTTGGGCACGTCCCCTCGCCAGACATCTATATAAGCCCGCCCAACCCACGCCCCAGACGAAGTCCCTTTTCCGATCATACTTACCTTGTTGGAGTCACCGTGATCAAGAAGACGGTCGACTTATCGGACTGCCCTGCATTGCACAGCGCGGTGGCGGGCCGGTATGAATCTCCTTCGGGGGCTTCACCGGCGCAATTTTTGCTGTTCACCTTTTTTAAGGCTTTTCATTGATGCTTTCGCCTTGTGCGAAGCTTTGAGGAAGAGGCTTTGTTTGCTGTGACTTTACCCGGAGCGTTATGGTTACCCGGAGATTTTCGCCATTCTTCACTTGACCATCCTCCTGTGTAGCTTTGGCTGCTTGCATGTTTTGGCTCGCTGTCTCGCGCTTTCCTTCGATTGTCAAGTAGTGGGTGGCTTTCCACACGGTCGGTCGCGAACCTGCGTGCCTCTTGTATACGCGTCAGAGTTGTCAACTTGTCCAGTCGTTACCTGGAGTCTTCGCGTCCCCATCAGCTGTACTTCGTACCACTAGTACTTTGGACCGTCACTGTCAAAAGTCATCTCGATCTTGCTCGACCTCACATGCGCTCAGAGTCTTAAGATGCGCACGCATATTTTTCACGCTGAGTTGCATGTTGAAGCGAGCCGGAGTTGGAATCTCCGGGTACTGTCCGGGAAACTGTTGACATTCTCAAGCACCAGAAATTCTCGACGTTGATCTATTACGCACTCATCACAGGTGCACTTCCCTCTCTCACTCGAATCGTCGGATACGAAGACAATGAGAACAGCTATCTAAACGAGAGGGTAGAGGTGCGGTGGTACATTAAAAGGGAAGGGATGGGGGAACTAACTCGCGCCCTCCTACTGTGGAACACAAGGCTGAACTCTGCGTCAGCTCAAGGTGGTATCGTCAATCCCTGGCAAGAAGGGGTCGACGTATAGAAGCGGCGAGTTACACATGCTCGAGCGACGAGGCTATCATCTGGTCTTTTGCTATGTGGGTTGGTGTGCCGCAGTTCTAACATACCCCTAGATTTCGTTGAGTAATTCACTTCAGATCTTACTTCGAAGCTAAATCCACACAGATGATCAGCAATTGCCTATTGTACTAGCCGAAGCATTAATCTAAGCATTCCGCAGAGGCTATGCAGCGAAACATATCGAGAACTGATAGGGCCGTCGCACCTATTCCTTCACTGAACCTTCGAAATCTCGTCATGCATTCTCCTATTTATGAAAAATTGTTTAAGCCAGGAGCCGGCAATACGCGAAAGGGTCGTCCTGCATACCGAAGCTGGAAGTATGGAGCCTCCAATGCAAGTCTCCTTTTCTACAGTTTCAGCCTCACTCTCTCTCTTTGTCAAAGAGAAGCTGGGTCGACATAATCTCTCACTTGCCTTCCCACTCTAAGACTTTTGTGATATCTTCACGATCCCTTCGTATTTTTCATAGGATCATCAGCTAGAGCGCGTATCTGCATTTTCTTCCACTCTACTCATTCAGCTAAGCGGACTCGGCGGGCAGGTTCCCTTTCCGGCGGTCTACCGATAACTGCGGGAACTCTCCAACATCGACAACATGATGTTCAAGTTCTTTAGTCTCGTTATTGTCCTATGTCTTTTATTCTTTATCGAAATTACAAATGCGTCGCAGTACTTGGAAATACCCTGGAGCAATACCTATTATGGGCCAGATGGACCGTGGCAGGCTGTCTCAGGTGAGTACAACATCATTGGTAGACTTGATGCTTCAAACAATCACTGATAAACATAGTTGCTATCGGAGGCAGTGAAGCTGAGAGATCGAATATCAGCCAATGCCAATCGACAGTGGACCTTTTACCGGGTGGATTTTGGTCCTCAAACGTTCTTTCCGAAGGGGCTTGTGCGTCTGAGGTTCATCAATGTGGGACAGGCCAGCCGTGGACCCCCAACAGTAAGACAAATACCGATTGGAAAACAACTTGGACGGACTTATCGCAGGGGCTCGAGTCAAGAACAAGCTTCGTGTACCCTTTGGCCATGACTATCAACCAGCAAACTATCTACAACGTATCCTTGGCTGCCGTCACAAACGTATCAGTCAAAAGTCCCAACGGGGAGCCTCACTTACCAGTGTTAGGTTCCCTTGCCCTTGGCAATGACTTAGACGAGATGCAGAGACTTACTGCTGTTGGTGGCAAGGATGCCGTAGATACTCCTACTTGGACATTTGCTGGAGGTGCTTTCCACAGGAAAATCATACCATCATACTCGTACGGCCTCCATATCGGATCGGCAGCATTCAACTATGCGGGAAGCTTGGTGTTTGGTGGTTATGATAAAGCAAGGGTACTCGGCCCCTATACGACATTCACTGACCCCCCTACACTGCTGGATATAGGTATAGGCGTAGAGATTGGTGAATCTCCGTTTGTTTTCAACAACAAAAGCGGGCTTTTGCTTAGCAAAAACAACCGCTATGAGCAAATCACCGTTATTCCGGACCCTCAAACCCCATATCTCAGCCTTCCAACCGAAACATGCGAAGCAATTATAGAGGAATTGCCCATATTCTATGACAGCAACACCAAGTACTATCTCTGGGACAGGAACGACCCCCGATATGAAAAATAGTAAAGTCGCCTGCCTACCTCTCTTTCACCTTTCCTCCTGGTTACAAAGACACCGAAAACGTCACCATAAAAGTGCCCTTCGCCCTCCTTGACCTCACCCTGGACCACCCCGTCGTGGGAAGAAGAACGTCATATTTCCCTTGCATGCAATTTTTTCCTGGAGTAGGCGACCATTACCGCCTCGGCCGCGCATTCCTACAAGCCGCTTTTCTCGGCCGCAACTTTCGACAAAAACGCTCCTGGCTCGCTCAAGCCCCAGGCCCTGCAGCCCAGGATAGTCCAAAGGGCCTTACAAACATCGAAAGTGATCAGACAGAACTATACAATATCCCTTCAGACCCCCAATTGTTTGCACAGAGTTGGAACAAACATTGGGCAGTACTACACAGCGGTCCTTCTGGGCTGTCAGCGGCCGCTAAAATTGGAATAGGGGTTAGTGTAAGCGTAGGAGCCCTCGTCTTGATAGCGACAGCGCTATGGACCTTCTTTGTTCTGCGTCGCCGGAAGGAGGCCTTGAGCGGTTCTCAATCCTCAGAGCCATCAAGTCTTCACCTACCAGAGTTTCCGGGACAACAAAACCAGCTTCATGAGATGGGGATTGTGGGCCGTCCTGTGGAAATAGCAAGCCTGGAAGACGATTGTGCAGAGCTCAAGGCTGACGCTCCTTCTTCTGGAGAGCTCGAGGCTGATGTTCCTAATCCTGTAGAACTTCAGGCTGAAGAAACCAGACCTCAGATTAATTCTTCCCGAGGAGCATGATCTCCGAATCTTAATTTTCAGTAGGACATATGTACATTTCTATTTTTAGTGTTCTATTCCTTTTATGAATTTCTAAAGACTAGACTGATGGACGTTAGACGGCAGCCTGCTGCCTTCGGACCAATTATAGCATTGCGTACCTACGTGGTAAGCGCCGGGAGATCACTTGTGTTACGGAGATGAGAGGTGATAAGCGAGTCGACTGGGGTATTTCGGGGCGCGAGACCCAACTTAGAGTGTGACTCCGTGAGATTAACGCGACGACTACAGCATTTAGGTGGCACAGCAACAGCTCATAGGACAGCGCGTTAGCTACCGCTCGGTGATGCTTCGCCGCAGCAAAAGGCAATCGCCTGATTCCAGGGCCGTCGGTGCGCCAGGCTGGCTTTGCTCGGACATATTGGCATATGCTAGTGAAATTCATGTACCAAGCCTAATCATAGTAACTACAAAGCTTTCTCCCCCACCTTACGGACGACATTCCAGTCTTTTCTGGGTTCCTTTCATTTTACACGAGCCTCGATGTCTAGCTCCTGGGCGCAACAGAGTTGGTTGCTGGCTGTCATGCTCCTGACCAGTTCTATAGCTAGTGGCGCAAGCATAGGAAGACGATCTAACGAGCAATTCCGACCATGGAGTCTAGCTGATCAGAGCCTATGTGCCATGGGTGGCCAGCGCGGTATGTATTATCATAAGAAGGAACTGAACGATTTTGCGCTCAAAAGCTAACGGAATTATTATAGTTGCCCTCGTCGGAGACCAATTATTCTTCATGAGCGGCGAATACAACTTCATCGGAGAAAAGACAGAAGCAACCAAACCGAAACTCTTCACCCTCAGACTGAACCAGACTTTCTCTGTCAGTGGCTATATACCAGGGGACCAACTTTACTCGAGCGCCGTACCGTCCAATGTCTCTTGGAATACTACAGATGGTGTTTTCTTCTACGACAACACAACCTTGTACATGTACGCAGGTCTCTCAAAGTCCGATGACAGTGCTACGAACCACCTTTGGGCATACCATGTGTTGAACAGTCTCTGGGAAAAAGTCACCGTGGCCGGGGGAAATTTCCAGCATGGCAGTCGAGGTGGTTCGATACACACCAGCATTCCCGGCACTGGTATGTCTTTTCTCTCTGGAGGCATGGATGGTGATACTTCTGGAATCCTTCGTTTTAGTTCCAGCGATCACACCAGTCTTTCATGGGAAAATGATACGTCGTTCATTTATGACGATCCCGAATCGCCCGGGCCACTGAGAGGCGAGGGACAGCTAATTTTTGTTCCTGTCGGAGAGCAGGGCGTCCTAATCAGCATTGGTGGATACAACGTATGTACCTCTTGTCGCGTCAAGTGTGGTTTTATACTAACGTAGAATAGACAGCCGAACATGGATCTGAATACGACAATTATCCATGGAGTGATGCTCCAATGACATCTGTCGACGTCTACGACATCGCCTCCTCTGAGTGGTACAATGTGACGACCAGTGGAGATTCGCCTTCCGATAGAGGTGTAAGCGGACGAAGTCTATTCAGCTCTTGGATGACACCTGCTCCGGACCGCAGCTCTTATACTATTACGATCTATGGTGGCTGGAATTTGTTCCGTGGAAAGTCTTACGAAGACATATGTAAGAAGAAGCACCCTTTCACACGATTTGCGATGATGAGCTAAATCGTTCTGAGGAAAGATGTCCTTAGCATCCCGTCCTTTACATGGATCAAGATAGACGATACCAGCAATGTTGAAAGAGAGTCCCTTGGTGGCCTTGGTCGGCGAAACCACCGCGGACTGAAATGGAAAGAGGACAGTGGCTTTGTTATAGGCGGCTTCATCAAGAATGATACTGCCGACGTGAACGCGGATGAATGTAACTCGGTCTTCTCACCAATCAGGCTTTTAAACCTCACAAGCTATAACTGGATATCTCAATACGATCCAAACAACAACAGCCCATATCGAGTTAACTCACAGATATACAACGTGATAGGTGGAGGGTAACTTCTCCATTTCCTTTTAATTGTGGTTTCAAAACCGTTTGGCAGTTCGCTGACAATAAACCCTAGACCTTCCGGCAGCGCTACAGCGACTGCGCCCAGTGGCGGATGGGGTTCTAAAGCTCTGGAAACTGTTTTCAGCAAACGATACGATGTTCCCTCTGCGCCAAGTAACCTCTTTGCCCAGGCTGTCATCACAGGCAGCAGCGGCCCGGTAAACAGCAGTGTTACCGAAGTTCCGTCACAATCTTCCAGCTCAATTACCGGTGGCGTTATTGCCGGCGCGGTAGTTGGAGCCGTTATTGGGACGGCCTTAATGACCGGAATGGTGACATTTTTCTACCTGCGCAAGTACAAGCTTCAAAAGCGACACCCGCTTCCGTCTGAGGGGCCAGTAAGTGGCGCGGAGGGTAACGAGTGGATAGATGGTGATGTTATGAACTCAGCCGTGAGCGATGGAGGTCGGTACCAGCTTGTGGAAGAGCTGGAAAGCTCACATGGTGCATCAAGATACGAGCTCGATGCTGGTAGTACAAAGCCTGCTGAGCTTCAGGACACAGCGAGGAGGGAGTTAGGTGATTTTCGATTGTTCAGGAGGTAGAATCTAGGCCGGTTGAGAAGAGAGTAGGAGTTAGTAAAACGCCTAAGTATTATTAAGTTATCTAAGTTTATTGCCAGAGTGTATGATAAGGTTTAGAAGATTTAGTGAAGAAAAAAAAGTGTACATAACGGCCCTTTCAGTTTTGATATGTTTCTCCGAGTAGCATATGCGGGATGCTTAGAAAAATACTTCGGCTATGTCTTCATTGTAATTTCGCAACGAGGACTCGAGGTTTGCTAGAGTTGTAGTAAGATAGTCCACATAGGTCATAGCATGAGTTCAGCAATTTACAGCCTTGTCGCCCCAGAATGTGTGCAACTTGTCCCTTTTATATGTCGGTCTCCAACCCGAAGATTCGGTGCCAGCTGACGTGGAAATGTGCCGAGGGGGCAGAAAACAGGGCTGTTTCAGCCTGGCGAGGGCACACGGCGCTCACTATTCTCGTCTATCAACCGTGTCGTGGACTGTCAAGCAGTTCAGTATGGAAGAGTGTCAGGCTGAGACATTGGGATGACGTCGCTCACACCAGCGGCTCAGCGCATTTGGTTGTTTCTCAAGGCAAAACCGCTGCCTGATTGATGGATTGGTTTGCCTGCTGTCGTGGGCCAATAATTCGCAGGGTCGTGGGAACTAAAATAGACGGAAGTAGGAAGTTGTGGGAGTGGATATACCGGGTATGTTGTACACTGATACGTCATAGATAAGTGCGCGTCACATGGGCGCTTGCGAACAGGTTACACGACAGATTTATTGTAGCCTCCTCCGCCTCCATCTGCGCGCCCCCTCCTCCACTTAAACACTCCTCCACGTGTCCCCAGCTACTCAGCCCACTCGCGATATACATTCTTCCCACGTCCCTTACGCTCCAACAGTACGCATATCGACGAGATTACTCATGTGTTAATGATTTAAGCATAGCGAAGACCCCACTTCTTCTCGAGTTCTAATCCAGGAGTTGTCGAATCGATACGATGAAGGTGTGTTGGTACGTTTAAAGAAAAGGGACGGTGCAATTAGCTCACCCTCGGGTGTAATACAAGGCTGAGCTCTCGCTTTACGTACGACAAATTTAGTTTTTCACAGGGGCGTCAG
Source organism: Aplosporella prunicola CBS 121167 (assembly GCF_010093885.1). Lineage (NCBI taxonomy): Eukaryota > Fungi > Ascomycota > Dothideomycetes > Botryosphaeriales > Aplosporellaceae > Aplosporella > Aplosporella prunicola. Next base: position 35,901 of record NW_022983551.1, read on the forward strand.
CTTGAGATGGCAGAATCAGGCTGAGGCTCGCAATCTCAATTACAGCAACGCTTGGCGGTAGTGGACTCATCGACGGTTTCACGATGCTTGCCTCGTCGAGCAAGGCAAATGAACACTCTAGTCGTTCTGATGGTTATAAGTGGGTACTAAATATGGGTGGTGTGACAACCTCAATGTTGAGTTTCTGGTGGTGGGTTGCGGTGAGAGAAACATTTCTCCCAGTGAGGTGGACTGCGGATATATAAACAGCATCTGGCGTTGGCTTTTTGACATTCATTCCATCTAAAATCACCACAGATACCTACAGCGGCTGCAACAACCTTCGCGACTACACTTCGGCCATGGACAACGACTCTGATTCACACGGCCCATCTCCCCATCCCCAGACAGCAAGAGCAGTTGCAACCCTTTTGGTTTCTCAATCGCGTACCTCCACTGAGCTCCCCGGTCACGCAAACTCAGAAGAGGCTTTAAAGCATAATGATACTACTTCTTATGCGTTTTGGAATCCTATCTGGCTCGGCCGCTACGTCCTAGGTACTTTCTCAATATTGTTCGCGGCTCTATCTGCTGCGATTGTTGTTCTTTATTGCATCTCTACTAGCAAGCATGGCCTGGGAACTTATACCAAGCGCATGGAAGTTGAATACTTTTGGAAGTATCTTCCAACATCTGGTAAGTTTCTCGATGCTAATAAATCTTGTTTCCTCACAGTAGTATTCTAACAATACAATTTATAGTCACTGTCCTTCTTATGGCTGTTTGGGGCCAGGTCGATTATTCCACCAGACTACTTCAGCCTTGGGAAAATCTTCGAAAACATACAGCGCCAGCCAACCGCACCATTTTCTTGGATTTGATATCTCCGATGCAACCAGTATACTGGGCATCTGCACTAAGGCATCGCGAATGGGCCGCTGCTATAACAGTTACAGTTTGTATAGCATTGCAGATAGCTGTAAGGCAAGTCATCACTGGTATTTATACAAGCACTGACATACAGTCTAGAGGGTTTTCTCCACCGGTCTAATGACACTCGAATTGACGGAGCTTACTTCCAATGGCCTCGTTGTGTCAAAGCAAGCTGAGTTTGACCCTTCGGCATTGAACTCGTCCGATCATGGAAATAGTGCTGGTGCAATTTACCAAAGCATCCATACAGCAAACATGAGCTACCCAGACTGGACTTTCGAGGACTATGCATTAGAGCCATTTCAGCCTATAGGTTCTGTCATGAAACGGACTGCGAAACGATATGCTGGAGAAGTTATGGCATTTTACCCATGGCTTGATTGCGAAAAGGTAACGCTTAAAGACAAGTGGGCCCATCCCACATCATACCAAACAAGCCCATATGTGCTTGATATAACTCTACAATCGTCGTCTTGCAATGCTTCTACCACCATAACTCTTCAAAGAATTCATGGGGGCCCAGGGGGGCCAAAAGACGACACATATGATTATTACGATGGCGTAACGGAACTTGTATCTTGTGGTAAAAGTCAAAAATATCTCATCGTTGTTACCCATGGCAGTAGTGTCGATGACTTCGATTACAGGTGGGCTCGATTAATTGGTTACACACCCTATACTGTGAGGCGCTTCAGCTAACAGGTCATTTCAGCGGAGCGATATGTCAACCAAATTACTCTCTCAAACCTTTATTTGTCAAAGTGGACAATTTTCTCCAAGTTTTGACCGTTGAAACTAGACAAGAAAAAAACGAAACGGATCGATCATTCAGATCCTCCACCCTGGACCCCATGGACCTCTTCCAAGCCGTCTTAAATCATTCCAAAAGCGTAAGGTTTCCTTCGTCATCGTCCGATAACAACAACGGTTTCTTAAAACTGGTCTCATTACCCACATCTCAAGGAATTTTTGAGCCTACGGCACCTTATATGAAGGACCTATTAGACACAGATGTCTTGATCAAACAAACAGAAGCGACATTCAAGGGAATGGCTGTTCAGATAGCTGCATTGAGTCTACTAAACCCTCATTACAAAGCTGTGAACGGCTTCGTCGATTATGAAGCTGAACGTCTCCAGGTAAAACTCACTTCCGTCATAGCTATTGCTATTTGTTTCGGTCTGTGCTCGATCCTCTCACTTTTTATGCTATGCGCTAGACCGTGGAATGCAGCACCGCGCGACCCTAACAGTATCGGTGGTATTGCAGCAATTTTGCACTCCAGTACACAACTCAAGAGCGTATTCAAATACTCTCTACAGGAGAACAAAGACGCTTTTGCTGGCCAAAGACTGATTGGTACTATTGTTGCAGAGACTGGAGCATATCAAGTTTCTTGTACCGGTGAAAAAGACTTGAATCAGGAGCCATCCGACAAAAAATCTAACACTGGAAAAAAGAAGGGGTGGCAACCTCTGACACTCAATTTTTGGTCAAGAATTGCTACACTCATTGTCACTGCGGCTATCATCATAGTTCTGGAGGTTATCCAGCGCATCTCCAACCGCTCTCACGGCTTCACTAACGTCGCTTCGTCGAATCTCGGGACGGCTGCCTCAACTTATATTCCAACTTTAGTCATGACAGGGGTGGCTGCAATGTACTCATCACAGAATTTCAACGTTGTGCTCTTGTCACCATATCGGGCCTTGCGAACTGGTGGTTCGACTGCAAACCGCAGCATACTAAGTAAAGACCTTGGACGATTACCGCTTTTCTCAATATTTTCATCTGCCAAGAAAGGATACTTTGCTTCGTGCGCAACGGCCATTGCTGCTATGATTGGTGCTCTCCTTACCGTTGCAGTATCAGGCCTCTACACATTGGACCGTGTGGATTCTCCTCTACCAATCTCCCTAAAGCGACTCGATCGCTTTGGGACCATATGGGATGGAGACGTATATGCTGATAACTTTGCCGGCTCTACTTTACGCAGCATTGTCTGGCAAAATATTTCCTATCCCAAATGGACCTATGGAACCCTGGCATTCCCATCCCTACTTATCGACGATGTAAAAGCCAGGGAAAGGACAAGACTCGAAGCAACCCTACCAGCTCTGAGGGGAACTCTGAACTGCACAATTGTCGACCCCAAGGAGATGGAATATACAAAACAATCCGAATCATCATCTATCACACTCCTCCGCTTACAGACACTGAACACTTGTGTCGACGACGATGGAGCTAAAGCACCATACGAAATTGTAGCACGAGAAGTTAAGTCTATCGGGGGACGAATGAGCCAACTGGATCGAACATTAGAAGATGGACACGTGTTGTTTCACGGAAGTGATTCCACACGGTTTTCCACCGTCCGTGATATTTCAGATGGTTGTCAGTCATTGTCATTCTATTTCGGAGACTTCAGCCAAGATACACCGCAGATCTCAGCCTTTACTTGCACTCAGCAGATACAAGAAATAGACACGAAAGTCAATTTCCTACTGCCAGATTTCCACATCGATAAATCCAACCCTCCAGTCCCGGACGAGTCAACCATCCGCTACGTGGGCAATGAAGCTACAAATGGTTCCAAAACTTTCCAGTACCCTATTACTTATTCGATGTCCAACACATTCGAGGCCGTAGCAGACAAAGCGGATAACCTGAGCCCATCACTTGGCCAGTTCTACTTCGCTGTCGTCTACGGCAAGTACGGCATCCCTGCCAATGAACTCATTGGCCAAGCAAACATCGGGCGCTTGGTAAATGCAACGACGGAGATGTACAGCCTTTATATGGCGCAATTGCTGTCACTCAAGATGCGAGAGACTTTGAACGCCAGTACAGCACAACGGCTTTCTATTGAGCAGACTATACAAGGCAAGCTCCACGGCAATAACCTCAGGCTGGTACAGAAAGCACGACCGAAGCTGGCACTGCAGATTATGCTGGCAGTCATGTTCGTTTGTGGCGTCGTATCTTGGGTCAGCCTGCGTACCACCAGCTTACTGTTTCACGATCCATGCTCTATTGCTGGCGTGGCGACTTTGCTTGCTGGAAGCCAGCTTTGGGGCAGTGGTGGTTCAAGAGCAGAAGCGGAAGTTTCTGGTCCGGAACGAGAACATGATACTACTCCGGAGGAGAGTCAGCCAGACGCAGTTCCAAGTAGAGAGACACAAGGATCAGAAGGAGACGATGGCATGCTTCGTCCGGATGAGTCTCAACCAGGAATGGTGTCAAGTGCTGAGGTACTAGAGCCACAAACACTGGATGATGCGCCTAGTCCAGAGACTCAACAAGCAGCAGTACCAACCATGGAGATACGGAGTTCAGAAGAAGAAGAAGAAGAAGATATCACGCTTCATTCAGAGATACAACCAGAAGCGGCGTCAACTAGTGAGGTACGAGAGGCAGAAGGAGAAGATGATACACATCGTTCAGAGGAGACTCAACCAGAAGTGGCATCAAGTGATGAGGTAAGAGAGACAGGAAGAGAGGATGACACCCTGCGTTCAGAGGCTCTGCCACTAGCAGCACCGCGTGTTGAGATACCTGGGTTAGAAGAGGTGGATGATACGCCTAGTCCTCAAAGAGAGGACCACAACGACCAGAATCCCTCTCTCAACCATTCAGAACACGAGTCCGACCACAGCTCGACAAGCCAAATTTCAGTCATCAACCAGTCTGAGCAAAGCCCTGCAGAGGAAGCCCACGAACCAGAACAGCGCCTCCGGGAGAACCAAACACTGCTTGAGCCTGAGGTGGAGGAGCATGCACCCGAATCCTCTAACTTTGAGCCCAGGCCAAACAGAGAGACTCGCGGGTTGCTACCAGATGGCGTGGAATGGATGGACGATGAAGAGATGGAGCGAAGAGGCGTTTGGAAGGGATTGGTCTTTAGTCTTGGGTGGTGGCCGGGTGGAAGGTACGGTATTGATGTGAGGGTTCCGGCTGCTGCTTCGGGTACCAGTGGCGAGTGCAGGTGAGAATGGAGGTGTGGTCTGAATATTTCGTAGATTTGAGTAGCCCTATGGCGTTTTTCTCTTCGGTGTGTACCGGCAATGTTCTTGAATTTGCTCAGGCGCATATGACAGAAGCTCTCACTGGATTATAGTTCGATGTTTCGTTTGTATTGAAATCCTTCTTCTCTTTATTAGTTCAGGTTTGTCGATTGTTTGCTTTTGAGAGGCATTGGTGGTACTGTACAACACTTGTGTCCCAATTTCGCAAAGCGGGGTTCTTCAGAAAGATTATTTCTACAACACAGTCAAGACCCTTATTCTTCACGAACAGGACAAACAATCGTACCTGAAACTCAGTCCATTTGCACAACTCCACAAAAGCGTCTCAAGCGCGTCTTTGTTCGTTCTTTGGACGCCGAATATCAAGCGACAACGTTCTGGTCACATGAACCAGACCTTCTCTTCATCTAGCCATTGAAACTTTACACGTCACATTCAAGTTATTCGAACTCTCCTCAAAATCCAGATCTAGTGCTTCATCGCTTGCTGTTTATTCGTATCACGTCTTCCTACGACACTCGCAAAATGCATTCATTAGTCGAACGGCCACCGGGACCCTACCCCGCTACCACGAGCTATGCTTTGCTCAAACCTACTAGCCTTTTGTATACCCTTATCGTGACCGAGTTCAGAACCGAATACATAGGTGGTACTGTAGTATTAGTCACTGTAAGCTAAAACAGTGGTTAACAATAAGAGCTTCCACGATACTAACTAGCCTAGGTAACCGACTGGTCCAACTCCGTCGAGACAGGAAGAGTGATTCTAGGTCCCTTGGCTAACGCATTCTTGCAACCTACCTGGTGCTCCAAATACGTACTTAGTACCGGGATATCTTCCTCTACAGAGACGTTTTTGATAGGGGGACAAGGGAAAGGATGCAGTAACAAGAACACGTTCGATCTAGCGTCATGCTGGCCATCCGTCACAGCAGGAAGAAGCGGATCGATACTCCAAACGCGAGGGTTCTATTCTCCGGCAGCAGCCTCTCTATGTCCAGTCGGCTGGGCACTTGCATGCGCCACTATCGTCTCATCTAGCGCTCAGTACAATGGCGCACCTAGATTCGGTTTCCAGTATTCTGCATTACAAGGGGAAACCATAGTGGGATGTTGCCCCGTGTAAGAGCAACTTTATCAATGAAACCATCAAAGCTGATCTTTCCCTTTAGGGGATACAACTGCATCTTCGCCAACGGACGGCAGACTTGCGCACAGACAATAGGATCGACATCTGCTACTATCACGACCTGTGGTGAGAGTAAACCAGGCACCATAACAGTGATGAGTCTACCGTACTCGCACAAAAAGTCTGCTGTAACAAATATCCTCCTCCAGGCACCACTGATCCAGCTGAACTGGCGAGCGGAAGACCGGACGGCTGCAAAAGCCGCTCTGACATCTGATGCCTCTACAACCCCAGATTCCAGACTTACAACACCCAAAACCAAAGGACCCAGCTCCGCGGTCATAATATCGCTCTCCGTCGTCCTCCCTATAACAGCACTCATCACAACCATAGCACTGATCTTGCTGCTCCTGCGACAGCGACAGCGAAAGCGAAAGCAGCACCAAGTACAAGAAGCTACAGTATCAGAGCAAGAGAAAGGAGACATTCAGCCTACAGAGCTTCTTGCTACAGAGCTTCCATCAGAAGGAAACCAGATCTCGGAGTTGCCGGCGCAGGAACTGGAGCTCGGAGGATGTTCATTGCAGGAGCTGGAAGCGGATCCTCACACTCAGCCACAGGAGCTGGCGGTTGGTGGTGATGTGGAGGGGAATGTACATGAGCTTCCGGCAGAGGAAATTGATAAGCGGCGAAGATGATGCTTGTAGGTTCTTTCCATTGCTTGATACGGAGCTGCTGGTGGGTTGGTGTGGTGGTAATAAAGTGCTGTTGAGTGCGATTGATTGTGTTTGTTTGTTTGTTTGTTCTATTCGCGGTGTTCTTGTGCCGTCTATGCGTCTATCATCTACCGTCTATCGTCTATCGTCTACCATCCATCATCCACCACCCAGCCCCCCCACCACACACGCACCTAATTCCCCTCCACAACCGCCATCCTCACCTTCAACAAATCACCCTTAACAACCTCCTCCCTCTTCCCCAGCAACTCCTCCATATCCCACGTAGAGCTCACATACCTGCCCGCCAACCACTCCCTCCTCTCTTTACACAGCCAAACCAAGGTATCCGCCGCCAGCTGCGGCTGATCAATGAGGATATGCTTCGACTCCTCAGGCATACCATTCGCCAAATCGGTAACAACCGCACCGGGATGAATGCAATAAGCAAGCACGCCCTGGCCGCCGTACTCCGCGCAAACAAACTCATGCAAGCGCAGCAGCGCCAGCTTGCTCGTCATGTACGCGCTGCCGCCGCACTGCAGCATATGCGCCGTAATACTGGAGACGGAAATAACCGTCTTATCGCCATTCTCGCTGCGCAGCAGCAGCGGCAGCAGCGCCCGCGTCACCAGAAACGGGCCTTTGACGTTGATCTCCCACGCGCGCCACCAGTCGGCCGGGTCCGTGTCCGCGAGCGGCGCGAACGTCTCCAGGTACCCTGCATTGTTGACCAGGACGTCCAGGCGCCCGAACGCGGCTTCAATGGCTGCCACGGCTGCGGCGACGGATGCTGCGTCCGTCACGTCGACCGCGACGCTCAGCGTCTGCGGCACGGGCTTGCCGGCGCTTTGCGCGGCCGCTTGCAGCTCGGCCTCGAGGTGTGCGAGGGACCCGCGCGCTGCGATGGCGATGTGGGAGGCGCCGGCGCGCGCGAAGGACAGCGCGGTCGCGCGCCCGATGCCCCGCGAGGCGCCGGTGATGAAGACGGCTTTGCCGGCGAGGTTGGCGGTGCGGGCGGCAATGTAGGGGTATGTGTCGGTGTGGATTGTGGGGGTGAAGTTGGCGCCGCTGTTTTGCAGCGTTTGGTTCGGTGTTTGAGACATGTTTGCTTTGTGGGTGGTGGGAGTTGAGTTGGGTGGGTTGGAGAGAAGGTGGGAGAGACGGGAGAGGGAAAGGAAAGGAAAGGAAAGGACGAGAGCAAAAGAAAGGGAACGAAAAGAAAGGCCTCCCTCACTTCGGATGACTCCTACATCGCCAAGAGCAGAGCACGGCTGCCACTGATAGTAATCACAATCACTGTAGGTAGTTGCTGAGCAATTAAGTGACCCCAGACGGCGGCACCAGCGGTCTGGCGGGCAGCCCTACGTAGTACGTCGCACGCCCCTCGTCACCAGCGTATAGAACCGACACTCGATTGGCAGCCGAAGCCGACCATGCAGGTACCTACAGTACACAGCTCTTTGCTCTTGTAAACGGCGCGCTTCTCGGTGCTATCCAGGAAGGAAAACCCGAGTCGCGCTCCACGGAACATTCGGCACGGCGCCTGAACCCGGAAGTGAGTGTCGCTGTCGCCATGGCAACGCTGTTTTGCGTCCTCTGTACCTAACTTTCAGAGACCTGTTTGCTAGACCCTAGTAATCCGTATAGAGCCAGGAAACGGACAGTTGTACGGACTATTCTATTCGCACAACACAAGGCGTCTCTAGACTCGTACCTACCTACCTTAGGGCTTACACTAGGTGCCAGCTACATTGCCATGTCGTCTTCGAAAAAGCCCGCAGGACCGGGGATTTCTCGGAACGGGAAATGGTGGAAATTTTGATCGAGGTCGTTTGATGGGTTTCGTTTTTTTTTTTTTTTGCTTTCTTGTATACGTACGTAGGTGCGTGCGTATAAGTATGGCGGACTTGGCTGCTTTACTTCTCTATTGAAGATCGATCAATCCATTTGCCACATGTCAGTAAGTTACAAAGAAACATTAGTGTTGATTTACGGGAGCGAGAGGACGAAGACAGTAACTGTTTTTTCTTTCGCCAAGAAGTCGGGATAGCAAGTTGTATGTGCGTGCTGCAGCACCGTGCCGGCACCCACCCACGCACCTACCTACCTACTATGTTCACAACGCTCCGGCCGCAGATGCACCTGCTGCACGCCCCCCAGCTCCTCCAACACCAATCCCCCACCCCGACTCCCCCGCGCCGGCGTAATCTCCTGCACTTCTGTGCGCGCCGCCCTCTCCCTCACCCACCGCACCCACCCCTTACACCACCTCCAGCACCGCCCCTTCCTCTCCGCCGCAGCAGACCCCAAACCCCCCAAGCCCGCCTCCCCCCCACCACACCCCACGCGCGCCCCACCCCTCCGCCCCTTCCACAACGTCACATCCATAACACTCGGCGCATCAAGATCGAGGCTGCGGAGCCAAGGGCCCATAGACGCGAGCGTGGCGGCGACGAACCCGGCCGTCGGCGCCAGGAGCGCGCAGATGGCGAAGGGCGTGCTTGCGGCCGTCAGGTCTGCTGTGTTGCGCAGGCGGGCAGCGGAGACGGATTGCGCTATTGAGGCGGCGATGGAGCTGTTGTGCGGGGGGTGGGTGTTAGCGTGTGTGTGGAGGAGATAGGTAGGTTTTGGTGGGGACTTACACGACAGAAAACGCGACTACAAGTGCGAGCAGCACGTGTCCACGCTGCAGCCACGCGGGCGTGCCGGCACGGAAATCGACAACCAGGTAGCGCGCCATGACGGCATCGGCGAGCGCGGTGAAGGCCGTGAAGGCGTGCCAGGCGGCGGCGACGGCGCGCGGGTCTGCGCAGTGCGCGGCAGCGGCGGGGCGGACGCGCGACCAGTACGCCGGCAGCGGGCGGCACTGGGCGAAGACGAGGAAGCCGCACATGGCGAGGGTGACGGCGAGGGAAGCGGCGAGCGTGCCCAGACACGCGTACCGCTTGCGCGCCGAGTACGACGGCCGCTCGAGCAGTTTGCGGTCGACGTGGAGTCCGATTGAGATGCGCAGGAAGCAGCCGGTGAAGAGGTGGAGGAGGGTGCAGATGTACCAGAACTGGCTGTGAGTTAATTTCTTTTTTTCTTTTTCTTTTTCTTTTTCTTTTTTTTTT